>NW_024037068.1:3032271-3068538 GCF_015706575.1 Patiria miniata
TGAACCCCACTTCCAGATCTGCTTCTGTGTAGCATGAATAATGTGGTTTCAGGCCCCCTTTTGAATTTGAAAGGCTGGGCAACGAGCTTTTTTCAATCTTCTGCTGATGAAGAAGAAATGGAAAATAAGCAAGAACTCACTGTGTCAGCAGAGCTGGAGGTCTTAACTTGCTCGTGATCGGGCTGTAGAGAGACGGCCTCATCATGCTTGATCTTTTTCGGGAGCCCTCGATCCTTCTTGACTAGGCCTTTTTACATTTGAAAAAAAGAGAAAAGAAACAAAACAAACATGCATACACATGAACATGTGACACTTGTTTCGATTTTACTGGAGTTAAAAAGCCACTGAGAGTGTTATTTTGTTTGGAGACAGTTATCATTAAAGGTGTTAAATTTTGCTTAATATATAAAAAAAAACAATTTACCTTTCACAAAATGTACGTGTATCAGAGGTTTTTCAACTTAACCTGAAAGCCCTTGTAATGCCGAGGATGAGAAAATGATGAAAATTCTGATTATTACTGTAGATTGAATTCTGTGAAGCAAGAAATAATGGTTTTTGGGATATTTCCTATTAGTTTGAACCGAAGCACTTCACCAGGGCTTACCTTTTTATGCTGGCCAGTGACTGATCCTTAGTGGGCAGCACTGGTCTTGTGTGTCTGAGTGACAGTTGATGAGGAGCTGGCTTCAGTCCTACTGAACTGGTCCTCCTGTTCACTCGGTCCCTCAGTTAAGCCATTTGTTATGTTTGGAACTGATAAGAAAAGAAGAGAAAGCTACATGTACTTAGGAAGAAAAAAAACTACTATACAGGGTGTCCAAAAAAACAAAAAACAAACGAACCGTCTAAACTTCCTTAAGTTCATTAGCTTTTCAACACTAAACAATCTTTCCAATCGGGTACACATATTTATTGAGTTATGGCCAATTCAAAATAAGCACCGATTTTTCAATCTGTTGATAGTCTCAATTGTCATTTGTCAAGAATGTGATGGATTTGGGGTGAGGGTAGTTTAGCTTTCTTGAATGTTTAATCTTTCTTTCTTAATTTGGCTCTTTCATTTTTGTTGCTCACTTTTTGCAACAATGGTCATTTATCCTTTTGGAAGTAATGGTAGTTCACAAAAGGACTGTATGGTTAACTCCTTAGATGTTTACTGAGCTGCTCTGTCTCTGCCCTCTACTTGTAGCCTTAAGTTCACGAATGCAGGTTTTGGCCTGTCTTCTTCTTGCGGCAGTCAAAACATCAGTTGCATGGACAAAATGAAAAAGCTAAAAATTAATGTGGCCTGACGTTGCGAACTTAGCAAGTTCTTCTTCAGAGGCTAAAAACAGAAAATGACAGAGGTACATACATTACCTGGGGGTGCACACAAACATGCAGGGCTAAAAGAAGAAACACAAAGGAGGATTAGGTGGGAAAGGTGTGGAAAGATGCAGGGGAGGGTGGATGAGAGAACAAGAAGCAAAGGGAGATGGCAAACCACAAGGGGTCTGGTATGAACAGGGGAGGGACCAGAAAGGGAAGGATCAAAGGTCACAGGGAGGGGAACGGACAAAAGAAGTGTGCGAGTGAAGGGGGATTATGCGGGGGGGGGGGGGGGGGGGGGGGAACAGTATGGAGGTGGAAGGGAAGATGGTAAACACAAACAATGAAGACAGGTGGATTATCTGTAACAGAAGACAATGGAGGAAGAAAAGATTAATCATTTCCAAGTTGGATGTTGAGACCATGTGGTTGAATAATTCGAAGACGATTCATCACACTTTCTCTCTGCTGAGGCGAACTGAGTCCTTGCGATGGCCAAGAGATTCAGTGCCCTGCAAAATCATATCAGAAATGGAGTGGTTAGGCAGGTTGAAGTGATGACCAACAGGGGTGTCTAGTTTCTTGGTGTTGACCGTTGACCGGTGGGCATAGAAACGCTTCTTCAGCGTATTCTTAGTCTCACTACATACTGCACTCACAGACCCTGCAAGAAATGAGATATATGACATTAGGGGTGTTACAAGTGATGTTACCAATGGTTCTGTGGGTAGTGACAGAAGAGTGGCCAGAAAAGGAGTCAGACTCCTGGATATGAATCTGGCAGACAACACATCTGGAACTGCACTTGAAGTACCATGCTGGGTGGGAGGGATGCATCTAAGGATGGGACTTCAGCTCGAACAATCAAGTCCCGTAGATTTCGAGGACGCCTGTAAGCCAATGTGGGGCCGTTGGGGATGGCGCGGGCAAGGCGATCTGAAGTATGGAGGATATGATGATTGTCATTAGTGATTTTGCGAAGGGGAGGGAGATTGGGGTGAAACGTGGTGACCAAGGGAATCATGGGTTTGGCCATGGCATCAGGGGCCTTTCCCGTGAGAGCTAGATTTCTGGGGATAGCTTTAGCTCTGGCAATGGCATGATGAACTTGGCGAGAGCTGTGACCCCTGGCCACCAAGTTGTTCCTCAGTATCTGTGTATGGCGGGGAGAAATCAGAATCATTAGAACAAATTCTTCTGAGTCTGAGTGCCTGGCTAAACGCTATGCCAGTTTTGCAGTGCCTGGGGTGACAGCTGGAGGAGTGTAGGTACTGGTGGGTGTCTGTGGGTTTGGAATACAGGTCAGTGGTTAGTGAGTTGCCTTGTTTGCGGACGTTGACATCCAGAAAGTGGGTTTTGTGAGCCGAGAACTCCGATGTGAATTTGATGGTTCTGTGGAAGGAATTGATGTGGTTAGTGAAGGTCAAGAGACTGTCCTCATCGCTTGTCCAGATGAAAAAACATCATCAATATATCTCCACCAGATCCAAGGGCGACATGGGGCCGAGGCAAGAATGCGTTCTTCGAGGTCACCATGAAGAGGCAAGCCATGGATGGGGCCATGCGAGTGCCCATTGCAGTGCCTGTACCTGTAGATAGTGTTTACCAGGAAGGAAAAATTGTTTCTCGTTAGTATAAGTCTCATGAGGGTGCCAACATTACTGATGGGAGGAGTCGTGTGTCCTGCCTTGGCCAGAGCCAAGGAGCAAGCACGAACACCCTCCTCATGTGGGATGTTGGTGTACAGAGATGAGACGTCGAAAGTCCAATGATGGCCGTGCTGGAATCTGGTCCTTGATTCCTTCAAGCTTGCGTAGGAAGTCTGGGGTGTCGTGAATGTATGACGAAATCTGTGGGACAAGGGGTTTGAGAAAACTGTCAATGAACAGGGAGATGCGTTCCGTGGGTGAGCCATTACCGGAGATGATGGGTCTACCGGGTTGCCAGCCTTGTGAATCTTGGGTAGAAGGTAAAATCTGGCAGTCCTACAATCACAGGGAGAAAGAAATTTGTGAGCTTTCTTGGATAACTGGTCACGTGATCGCATATCGTCAAGTACCTGTTGTATATCTCGACAGAAAGTGCCTGTGGGGTCAGAGTCAAGGGGGTATAGTTAGTGCGATTATCCAACTGACGGTGGGCCTCGTCAATGTACTGCTGACGATCCATGATGACACAGCTGAACCTTTATCTGCTGGCTTGATGATGATGTCGGTGCGAGAGCCCAAGGAGTTGAGAGCCAGGCGCTCCTCTCTGGGGAGATTATCATGAGTCCTGTGGGGGAAGTTTTCCGGGTTAGTGACTTGGGAATTTATAACTTGAACGTATGTCTCTATGGCTGGCACACGATTCTTGGGGGTACCCATGAACTCTTGACTCGAAAAGGCTCTGGCTCACACGGTTCACTGTCCAGGAAAAAACTCACGCAGACGGATTCTATGGTAGTATTCCGTGAGATCTTGGCTGAGCTGAACCTGGTTCACAGAACGGGGAGCGGGACAAAAATTGAGACCCTTGGAGAGAAGTTTGTGCTCTGCGTCAGATATGGATGAGGAAGAAAGATTAACTACAGTGTTGACAGGGGGTTCTGGCGATGGCGTAGTAGATGGGGACCTAGGACGTCTGAAACGACTGTGTCTGCGTTGTTGTTGCTTGGCAAGTAAGCCCACCAATCTTCTTGTTTCTCCTGTTGAGTAGGACATAGTCCAGGTTAGACAAACCCCTTTCAATCTCATCATTGAAATTCCTGTACGTGGAATCAGAACAACTGGATTTGAGTTGGGAGTCAAGGTGGGAAATGTTCTGATGGAGGTCCTCACGTGTAAATTGACACTGCTGAGAGAGAATATTGATGAGTTTAATAGAGGCACCATGCATAACTTGATTCCATTGTTGTTTAAAAGCTAATGAATTATGTATAGAAGTTTGCGATGTATTTTTTAAAGCTGTGAAAAAGAGGGCGCTTTAATTTTTTTTTAAGACACTTCTCTCTGAGAGCAGATCAAAAGATAAAGAACTGCAGGTGTCTCATGCAACAATTTCCACAAAGTTTCCATAATTGTTTTTTGCACCATTCAATAGATACCGGTAGATATCTTGTTATGGCCATACCAGGCGCGGTTCTACGGGGGGGGGGGGGGGGGGGGCCAAAAAATAAATTCCTTAAAAAAAATTGCATTAGCAAAAAGAAGGATTGTGATGTACATGTGAACGGTCTCCCCCTAGTGCAAGGGCGGATCCAGGAGGGGGGGGGGCCAAAGGGGGCCATCGCCCCCCCCCAAAAAAAACCCCGAAACCTATGTTTTTTTTTTTATGTGACATCGCAATAAAGGCAGGCAATGAGTACACCACCATCTTTTCCTCAAAAACAATTGGTTAAAGTGGTCAGAAATTGCCTCAGATCGCACCACAGAGCATCTAGAATCCAAAAATTGTTCGGGGCCCGCTTAAGGGCCGTAATTTTTTGGACCCACTTTTTTGGGGAACCAAAATTTTTTTGGCCCCCACAAAAAAATTGTGTTCTGGATCCCGCCTTGCTATAGTGTGAATGATTTTAGGATTTTATTGGCGCTCCCCATTGAAAATATGGCATGAGCCCTCCCCCCCCCCCCCCCCCACCACCAATATTGATTTTCGGAGGCCTAAGTGTCTGGAAAAAATAAACCGGTCAACATTTCAGCACGCCTCCTGAAAAAAATTTCTGGATCCACCGTGCTAGCCCCCCAAAAATATCTAGAACCGCGCCTGGGCCATACAGAAAATATTAAACATAATTTCCCACTATATGCAAAGATTCAAGATGTAGATGTTGTAGATTACAAAACTAAAATGACATTTCTCAACTACCCCTACCCACCTACGAAAGAATCTCTCCCGAGTTTGAACTACATCCATGCTGAACAACAGACAGTTTGTTTCTTGCTTATCATGTTCACTGTAACTTTTGTTTCATCCAATATACAAATGTTCAGTTGATGTTTATTACATGAATCGTAAGAAAAAAAAAATGCACTTACCATATTGTTCTTGTTTCAACTGCTTGGTTGACTTGGGCAGTTTTAACTCCCTCTCTTTATTCTAAGCAAAAGAGAAGAAATGGAAGTGAACACTGAGTTAGCATGCCAAATTCAGTTGCCAGGGAGAGGAGAGGAAGGCAATAATACAAATGATGCATGGCAAGAAAAAAATATGTTGTGTCTGTCGTCTGGGGACACTTGCTGATGTAATCGTTCATCTTGGACCAGGTTTTTCTGGTGCCGAAGCGATCATGTGGTTTAGTGATCACTTCGGTATCACATCCATCACATTGTTCCAAGTGGCTATAGAAGATTTCTCAATTCTTTAGAAGATTCAATTCAATTTAATTCAGTTTGACATCTATTTCCATATTGGTGAAAATCAAAGGAAAGTAAACAATTACAGAACAAGTATTTAAATCAAAGATAATCAAGAACTAATGAAGAACAAAACAAATTGATGACATGAGTTATGAGTTTGATACAGTTTCTTTAAGTCCTAAATAAAAGTCCTATAGGGAAGAAAGAGTTGAAAAATAAGCAAGAACTCACTGTCTCAGTAGAGTTGGAGGTCTCATCTTGCTCGTGGTTGGGCTGCAGAGCAACGGCCTCATCACATTTGATTTTTTGTTCTGAGTCCTTGATGCCTTTTGGACTGGGCCTTGTTGCATCTTGCTCGTGGTTGGGCTGCAGAGCAACGGCCTCATCACATTTGATTTTTTGTTCTGAGCCTTGATGCCTTTTGGACTGGGCTTGTTGCATTTTGCTCGTGGTTGGGCTGCAGAGCAACGGCCTCATCACATTTGATTTTTTTTCTGATGAGCCCTTGATGCCTTTTGGACTGTGCCTATCTGCATCTAGCTCGTTGGTGGGCTCCTTGGAGGCGCAGCCATTGGTCTTGAGCTGCTGTGTCTGAGTGACAGTTGATGAGGAGTTGGTTTCAGTCCCACTGATCTGTTCCTCCTGTTCACTCAGTCCCTCAGTTAAGCCATTTGTTATATCTTGTAGAACTGATACAAAAAGAAGAAAAAAGCTACATGTACTTTGGAAGAAAACAACAACTATACATGGTGTCAAAACTCCCCCACCCAAAAGAAAAAAAATTCTCAAACAAACAAAAAAACGAACCATCTAAACTCCCCCGTTTTCACAGCACAGCAAATGCTTTTCAACAATGAAAAATGTTTAAACAAAGGAAAAGGATTTTCTTTACTTAGGAACTTGATATTTGGTTTGTGGGTTGTTCTTGATAGTCTTAAGAAGCCTATTGATTTTGAAGCCGACAGGTCAAAGGTCAAGGTCACTATTCCTAAAACAAAAGAAATCTTGTCAACGCGATAACTTGAGAAATACTTTACTTAGGAACTTGAAATTTGGTTTGTGGGTTGTTCTTTGTAGTCTTAAGAAGCCTATTGATTTTGGGGCCGACAGATCAAAGGTCACTATTGCTAAAACAGTAGAAATCTTCCATTTCGGTTAGGGACACTGACTTTAAAAAAATAATCCAGCATGCCAGGAGGATTGCGTAAGTCTCACGTACAGTATTTTTTTACCATTCAATACCCGGTAGATATACATGTATGTTGTTGTGGCCATACAGAAGATAATTTTCCGCTGTATGCAAATATTCAAGATGTAGATGTTGAAGATTAAAAAACTGAAACTAGATTTAATTATGTTTGTGTACAAACATACGGCTGTTTCGGTAATTTGTTACATGTATGTCATGTAGGACTGATAGGATGTATGTGGTACATGTAGAGTGATCAGGACCAATACAGTTCTGTAGATATTGGCCCTCAAAATATGCACTTTTAATATGACGTCACATGTCACGTGATGACGTGATCGTGACTGACATCACTTTAATGTTCATCTGTAAAACATCTCAGTTTAGGTACATACCGGTACCAAGTTTTAACCCGATCAGACCTGCAGTTCTGTAGATACGGTATTGGCCTTCAAAATGTGCACTTTAATGTGACGTCACATGTCACGTGATGATGTCATCATGACGTCACTTCAATTTTCATCTATAATACATCCCAGTATACATGTAGGTACCGGTACATACCAATTTTCAACCCAATCAGACGAGTTGTTCTGTAGATATTGGCATTCAAAATATGTACTTTTAATGTGATGTCACGTGTCAAGTGATAACGTCATTTTCATCTATAACACATCCCGGTTTGGTTTCGTACCAAGTTTCAAACCCAATCAGACCTGTACTTCTGCAGATATTGGCCTTCAAAATATGCACATTTAATATAATGTCACTTGTCACGTGATGACATCATCGTGACGTCACTAACATCCCGGTCTAGGTACATACCAATTTTGAACCCAATCGGACCTGTAGTTCTGGAGATATAGGCCTTCAAAATGTGCACCTATATTGTGACGTCACAGGTCACATGATGATGTCAATGTGCGGCGCACATTTTCAGATGCTGGTCTAAGTGTGTGCAGAGTATAAAGGCAATCGGATTGATTTTAGTTGTCAAAGTGCTGGTAACAAAAAATACGAAACGTCAGTCCTTCATTTTTAAGGAACGCGATCGCGCAGGCGCTCCTACTGTGCTTCTCGACTGTCTCGAAGGAGCGCCAAAAATAGCACTCCTCAGAAATCCAAAAGAGGGCTCGTCAAACAGGGGAAGTTTAAAAATAAGAAGTGATAAAAGCGCAAAGGATTTTAAGTCTTAAGCTACACGTATTTTTCGTTGGTATAAGCCCAAACTCACGTTAATATGCTACTGGACATCGCTAAAAATGAACGAACACCGAGCTCGTACGTACTGTATAAGATCGTGTGTGTACAGCGGTTGTATACTGTGCATGCACAATCTGCATATCGCATAGAGCTGCATGAAAACACGTGGGCCCGTACGTGTGAGTGCAGCAGTGACTGGTTCCCGCTGCGCCACGCACTAAGTCCCAATGAAGGCATGATGAAAATGTGGTAACCAGTCAATGTAATAGGACGATCTTTGCAAGCTTAATCACAGAACTTGATCTTTCTTGTCTGTGTATGTACATGTATTTCCCGTGTTCATGAATTTATTTTGAGGAAGTTTTACTGGTATGTGAAGTGAAACGATGCAGCTTGTTTCACCGAAATCCTATACCGTAAAATGAGTCTCATTCCCGGCCCACCACACACAGTGCATCAACAAACGCTCGTACTAGTGCGAAGTTCAGACGTTGTTAGCCAGTTTCTCATCGTGACTAGCATTGTGTATACTTGACCTGCATTTTCCATTATTTTTAAGATTATCGACGGCAGATATTTTCGATAAAACTTAAGGCAAGTTTGTGTCCTTTTGAGGCTCTTTTTGTAATGCTTTCGTAGAGCAATTGAAATAGTTCAGGCTGAAAATTTCATATAATTTTAACGAATCTGAAAGCAAATATTCAGTTGCTTTCTATGTGACATTTATTAACTCTCCATTTTCCAAGTATAATCAAGTGATGAACCAACTGACAACTGTATTAAAAAATGAAAGCCTAAGCAGTAGTCAAACCTTTTATTAATCTCCATTTAGTTAGTTTTTTAAAATAAATTTACCTTGTCTTACAGTTAAAAACGAAAAAAGTAACGCAACTTGAGCATATGTTATTATGCAAAAAATAATAATGCAGCCCCTTGAATAAATCCTTATATTCAAAATAAAACAAAAACAATGGTAAATCTCCGTAGATTTTAAGGAGAGCGATTTGCTCTCCTCAAATATTTGAGGAGAGCGATTTATAGCTCTCCTGGATTTTCTTTAAATGAAGGACTGGTACGTACAAATGCTATGGGCAAAAATGACTGGGGAAAAAATCTTAACGAAAACAAAGGCTGTTTCGGCCGGTTGCCGAAACAGTCAATTACATTTTTCAAGCTCCCCCATCCACTTACAAAAGGAATCTCTCCTGAGTTCTGAACTACACCCATGCTGAACAAAGGACAATTTGTTTCTTGCTTTATATTTGTGTCTACTGTAATTTTTGTTTCATCCACCATTGAACAAGTGTTCAGTTGATGTTCTACTACACACGAATTGGAAGAAAAAAAATACACTTACCACATTTTTCAGGTTTCAACCGCTTGGTTGACTCAGGCAGTTCAAACTCCCTCTCGTTATTCTAAACGAAAGAGAAGAAATGGAAGTGAAAACCGAGCTAGCATGCCACATTTAGTTGCCAGAGAGAGAGAGGAAGGCAATCTTACAAAAGATGCAAGGCAAAAAAAGAATTTGTTGTGTCTGTCATCTGGGGAGACGCGATGACGAAACCGTTCATCTTAGACCAGATTTTTCTGGTGCCGAAGCGATCATGTGGTTTAGTGATCACTTTGGTATCACAAGGTTCCAAAGTGGTCTAAGGATAGAAGATTTCAATAGAAAATTCATACAGTTTCTTCATAAAGATGCTACAGGTTTTTTTTTGGTAGAAATTCTATAAAACGTTGGACCTCTTTGATTTTCTAAAGAATGAAGATTTTTATGCCCTGCGGCGAAGCCGAAGGGGCATACTGTTTCCGCATTGCCCTTCTGTGGGTGGGTGGGTGTGTGTGTGTTCGGACAAATCTTGTCAGCGCGATAACTTGAGAAATACTTAACATATGAACTTCAAATTTG
This sequence comes from Patiria miniata, assembly GCF_015706575.1. Classification (NCBI taxonomy): domain Eukaryota; kingdom Metazoa; phylum Echinodermata; class Asteroidea; order Valvatida; family Asterinidae; genus Patiria; species Patiria miniata. Next base: position 3,042,224 of record NW_024037068.1, read on the forward strand.
GTTTGTGTATTGTTCTTGGTAATCCTAAGAACCCTTTTGCATTTGGGGCCGAAAGGTCAAGGGTCAAGGTCACAGTGACTAAAACAAAAGAAATTTTGTCAGCGTGATAACTTGAGAAATACTTTACATGTGAACTTCAAATTTAGTTTGTGTATTGTTCTTGGTAATCCTAAGAAGCCTATTGCATTTGGGGCCGAAAGGTCAAGGGTCAGGTCACAGTGGCTAAAACAAAAGGAATTTTGTCAGCGCGATAACTTGAGAAATACTTTACATGTGAACTGCAAATTTGGTTTGTGTATTGTTCTTGGTAATCCAAATAGGCCTATCGCATTGGGGTCGAAAGGTCAAGGGTCAAGGTCACAGTTGCTAAAACAATAGAAATCTTGTATTTATTCTGAGATCATAGGGATTAGGGATTAATTCATATAAAACCTACAGAAGACACTAATGCTGTCAATGAACGTTCCATGTGACCAAGGTACATAAGTTGATGTTAAAAGAGTGGTGTTATGTCATGGGAACTGTCACGGTTGCGGGGCATTTGTGTTTGTAAACACACCTGACTTGTTTTTCATGAAATTGCTGTACTATAACATGACTGCCTGCTGCAACTACGTGTAAATCTAATGAGCATGTACGTACATGGAGTAAACAAAAGAGATGTGGCTATAAACCATGGAGCCAAGGTTAGACCATTGATTTACTTGTGTAAACACATTTTTTTTCTTTGTGGAGAATGTTGAATTTCTGATGTAAACCTAAAAACAAGCACCAAAATCCGTCAACATTTGTTACACAGGAATTTTAAAAACTCACCTGTACGTTTATCATTGACATTTTACTGCCAGGTGCCAAAAATAGGCTCTTCACAGGTTTATATACTCGCGCATCAAGCGGAAGTTGTGCAACAGGCAGTGGCCTGATTTTTTTAGACAACGTGATTGGTGCTCATACAATGATGTCATGTTCTATTCCTGCCGGCATATTGCGTGCGCATCACTGGGAATTCCAAGTTGTGCAATTGTTGTGTAAACTTTAAAGGGAATAATAGGCCTACGTCATTTGCTTTTGCTGTAATTTCAGAAATGGATGGATTTGGGGGTTGGTAATAATAGCAAATATTGTTACAATGACTTTTTAAAAAAACTTTTTGGGTTCGTATATGCTATACAAACCAAGAAAACCATCATTTTCCTGTAGTCTGGTTCCGTGACTCCATTTAAGATGAAACGAAGCAATGTATAGCTGTTGAGGGATTGTAAGGTCAAGGAACCAGTCTAGCAGGCTTGTACCCGTTCATAGGTGTGTAATCGATTGCAAATAAATGTGGACTTACTAAATATGGCCAATTGGGGTCAGTAATTGAAAAGAGCCATTTTTTTTTCCAACGCAGGTTGGCCGATCAGCGTTGGAAATTGATACGAAAATGCTATTTTTACAGGATGCTTTAGACTGTCATTCACTAACAGTCCAGTAAGATATTTCAAAATAATTTGGTAGTTATATTTGCTGATGTTTGTATTTTCCCTTTAATCCATCATACTTCAACCTCGTCCCCAGTGCACTTTATTCCAACCTCGTTTCCAATAGTAAGCCCTGGATAGGAAACTTCCTTCCTGTATCCTGATTCGATATGGCAATTTGCTAGTAATGGATTTATATCGTGTACTTGGTATTTTCACGACCATTGTAATATAACGTCCACACACCTTCTAAAAAAACCTTTCCTTTCCAATTTGCGCATATTAATATAAAATGGGATATTGCATATTGGCAGGATAAGATTGTAACAATTGAACTTCGACAACAAGTGTGTTTTCGGAACTCACGGCACGACGAATTGATGTTGTATTTACCCCAGCATACAAAACAAACGGTAATGTAATGCACAGGTTGATCATACCTATGCCCAAGAGTATTTTACAATGTTGCAATCAACATTCTGAAACAGGTTTACTTTTACTCACTGGAGATATTTGTTTGAATTTTGGTAAGAGATGAAGAGTTAGATCGAGATTGCATGTCAAAATATGGCTCCCCTCAATGTTGTTTTTAGAAATTTGAAAGTTGAGCTACATCGTACTTTGCCTGTTAACAATTCTGCCAAAAACTGACTTGCATGATGCTATTAATGTGGAAAGAAATGCTCGAGTTGGCCATTCAAAAATGTGGTTTTGCTATTTGATATTGTTTGCCCTTCAATGCAATGAGTCTAGCAGGCCTAATGGTGTTTAATATTTTTAAGTCATCCTTTTGTCATACATGGCACTTCATAGAAAGGTCATGTGTTTTGATGGGACCCTAGAATAACAATGTACATGATTTACTTGTGACAGACATATATACATTTCAAATTTGTTTGCACGACATATATTGCATTCGACTTTGGTATTTTTCCGTTTTATTCAATTTACTCAATGCATCCATTGCCATATAGGTCTATTTCTCATGAGGGGAATTTCCACTTGTGCCCACAAAACTTAGTAGAATCCATTGAATTCAAGTTTTTTCTCACCTTTCCTATGGGCAGATTGAGGGGTTAGGAGGTTTACAGAAAAACCCAGGCAACAAACAAACAAACTTAACAAACAAACAACCCAACACAACCATTGACACAAATGCTTTTATGGTCTATAAATCAGTATTTTAGTGCCATATTTAATAGGCTCCTATGATTGACGTAGGCTCTCTATAATTTGATTGGTTGTTCTGCACTGCCAGTTGGGAACATGTGCGTTCTTTTTATGTTTCGGGCTATGATATGCTAAATGACAAACATATGGACAAAGGGGTGCATGTGGAACACGCACTTTGAGCATGTACTTTGTGACCTGGTTTTGTGCATGTACATATAAAGCATTCAGAGTCCACTCACTACGTGCATGCACAGTTTACAAGCAGACAAAAATAAATTACAAGCAAACTAAGTACAACAGGGCCCAATTTCATAGCTGCTTAACAGTAAGCAGAAAAGTTGTGCTTACTACAGCAGAAAATCATGCTGTTGCTTAAGCACTATTTCATGCTAACGGTTGCGCGCAAATGAAGATTTCTATTGTTACATCACTGATTTAAGCAAAGTTTTCTTCTGGGGTTAAGCGTGCTTTTGCTGTGCTTAGGCCTACCATGGAGGATTAAGAACCCTCCATGGGCCTACTGCTTAACGGTCCCTGATGAAATAGATGGAGGCTTGGTAAGCGCAAAGTCGGCTGTTAAGCAGCGCTATGAAATTGGGCCCTGCTCATTGGCCCTGAGCCAGGCTTTGTCAAGTATTACAGAACAATTAAGATCTCCGATTGGCAGGTTACCCCTCCAATTTATAATCCCAATGCCTGTGTTCCCAATCCCTGTGTTACCCAACCCTTATGTTCGATCCCCATAAGTCCCTATGTTCCCCAATCCCTACAAATGTATGTTCCCCAATCCCTACGTTCCCCAATCCCTATGTTTCCCAATCCTATAGGGTTAGGTTTAGAGACTGGGGAACATTAGTATCGGGAAACATAGGGATTGGGAAGCATAGGGTTTGGGGAACATAGGTACTAGGGAACATATGAAATGGGAAACATTGGGACTGCGGAACGTAGTACATGTATGCACCCCTGTGAACTACTTCTCAAATGTTCAATTTACACACTATCCATTAGACAATAGACTAAACAAAAATATCTACAGGAAGACAGCAGAACTGTCTTGATTACCGAGAACTACAATCACAGAATTTTGGCGATTCTGCTATCAAAATAAGTTTATATCGAATTGTTATACGGTACATGTACGTGATTCCAATGCCTGGCTGCTACAATCCCGGCTGATGAAATTTGATCGTTGTTATGAAATTCCCGCCAATGAAATGCAGTTTATATAGTTTCACAAAAGGACTTGAATCCTAAATAGGGTGTCATGTGCACAGGCTGATTGTGACCAAGTTTGACATTTTGTTTGTTTTTCGGGCTGTGATAAGCTTATTGACAGTATGCATGTGCACTTGAACATGTAAAGTTTACGACCTGGTCAGAGTCTAATTATACACATCAGCATACAGAATGTAAACAGTACTTTCAATTTATAAGCAGACAAAAATAAAGTACAAGCAAACACAGAAAACAACCAACCCTACTGGAAAAACAAAGGTCCCAAGTACACAATAGTTATATATCAAAAGCCTATATATGCAGAGTGTGTCATGGAGTCAGTCTGAAGCACCGGTGGAATTGAATGTAAAATGCACTTACATCTCACTCGGCAATTAATAATTGCCAACATTACTGACACATTAATTAATCTATTAGTCAGTGTGATGTTGTCAAATTATTTCAATTCATCTATTTTCATGTGCTTATTTCTCATGAGGGGAAGTCCCGCTTGTTCCCACCAAATTCAATAGGATCCATTGAATTCAAGCTTTTTCACCTTCTCTATGGGCAGATCAAGGGGCTATGGGACGGTTTACACAAAACAAACACCGGTACCCTGTCAACAAGCAACCAAACATGCCTGCTTTCTGTAAACTGCATGGTGTTGGATTTTTTTTCATTTAATTTTTTTTATGTTCATGTTTATGTATACATCTTCTTGCCAAATTTCTAACCAAATATTCCTGCATATGGACCATGTGCCATATGATGTCATGCTACAGGCAACCGTTAGCGAAATATTGAAGCATCTTTCACATGTGATTTGCATCACATTTAACATTATGGTATGTCAACACTTTATACCATTCAATAGGTATTCGTGTACATGCAGTGCACATTTGTAGAGAACCATTTACTGAAAAATGGCACCACTTGACTGCAGAAAAATTCACCACAAGACGCTAAAATTGGACTACAGTATATACTGAATGTACGGTTTAAGTTTAAAGCAAATTCCAGTAGATCCTGAATATAAAGAAAATTGTAAAAAGCCATAAAAATCTGAATACTTTACCACCGAGCCTAGAATTCCAGGGAGGTGGCAAGTATTTTGTGATGTTGCAATTGATGTTGGTAAAGTATGTGAAAGAACATAGTTCCACGACTAAGTTCTCCAGATACGGTAGGCCTATTGGACTTTGAAATATGCACCTTTAAGATGACATCTCATGACCCAGGATGATTTGCGAGGGAACAAAAAGAAGACAGAAAAAAAATCAGAACAAAAGGAAAGGCTTTTGCACAAATTTGCAAAAAGCCAAAAATCTGACTGGCCTGAAACACCCCCCCCCCCATTTTTTTTGGATATCCCGTCCCCCCTTGCTGGTACCCGGTAGTAACTAACATTTATCACAAGCCAATTATGGCCTATCACACTGGTGTTTCCGTGGCATGAAACAACTGAGAAGATTTCTGTTCCCCCTGAAATATGGATTGGATGCCAGTCCATTGCAGGTTACCCGGTACTCCCGAGCTACTGCAGATCAGTGCTGGTACCCATGTATACTCAGGGGGCCAGGGGAGGTAAAGTGGCTTGCCAGGGGGCAACATATTGCCAGCAGTTGGATTCGAACCCCTGACCCTAGGCAAAGCTCCACCATGTCAGTATCTTCTGAATTGGTATTCAATATTTCAAAGTCATCCTTTTGTCATGGTACTTTGCATAGAAAAGTCATGTGTTTTGATGGGATCCTAGAATAGAACTTACAATGTACATGGTTTGACAGATGCTACCGTAATTTACAAGCAGATAGGCTTAATTAGTTAAATTTTTCATTTTCATGCCATGTTATATATGATGGAAATATTGAGCAAAATATTTTTTGACAAATTATTTCAATGTTTTGCCAAGGGGTTATTTCTCATGAGGGGAATTCCCACTTGTTCCCACAAAATTCAATTGAATTCAAGCTTTTTCACCTTCACCATGGGCAGAGTCAATGAGTTACAGTGTTTTCACAACAAACAAGGGTACCTTGGCAACAAGCAAACAAATATATATGCCTACTTTGTTGTTTGTGCTGTGTTTGCCTCGCCTGGACTTTTTAAAAGAAAGAGACTATATATATGCAATCACTATGTCTGTCCATATGTATGTACATGTAGTATGTAGGCCTTAGTAGTATATATATATACCTACCCTATTTTCAAAAGCCATGTACTCGGAAGCAGAACTATTTTTTTTTGCCTAATGTACATCACCTTTAAATTACACATTCATAAATACCGAAGAGAGTTTAGCCATTCCCATTAAACACTTTTCCAGTGTCACTTGAAATTGGGACTCCTTTGAAATCCACTACCTTTTACTGTTTTATTGGTTGAACGTTCACAATCCTCACATAAACATCCGCATGTGCAATACTACCAGTGAGTCAGTATTTCAGTGTCCTAAATTCACAACTTACTCACCACAGCTGCATCTGCGGGTCTTCGCGTCGTACGCGCGATGTGCGCGCCACTCTCCATAAAAGGAGTTATTTTTACGTCTTACTTGCGAGCTGGAAACTCTTATTATAAAGCTAGAGGGGCAAAAAGTAAAATTGTTGAGCAAAATCGTTGGAAATTTTTGACTTGTTTGGCATGAAGCAGCTAGATTTGAACCCCTGACTGTCTGATCATGAGTCGCGAACCCTATAGGCCACACTCTATAGGCCCCCCCCCCCCCTACACCACTGGGTGGGGGGCCCAAATTATTTCAATTCATCCATTGTCATCGGCTTATTTCTCATCAGGGGAATTAAGTCCCGCTTGTTCCCACAAAATTCAATAGGATCCATTGAATTCAAGCTTTTTCACCTTCTCCATGGGCAGATCAAGGGGTTACGGGACGGTTTACTCACAAAAAAACACCGGTACCCTGTCAACAAGCAACCAAATAACATGCCTGCTTTCTGTAAACTGCATGGTGGTTGATGTCAACACTCCTGGTGTGCTGACATTTTTAATAAGTTACAGTGTTTTCACAAAACAAATATGGGTACCCTGGCAACAAGCAAACAAATATGCCTATACTTTCAATAAAATGTTGTTTGTGACTTTGTCCAAGAAAGAGACTATGGGATTATTATGTCTGTCCATAATTGTAGTCCTAGCCTACATGTACATACATGTACCGGTACATACATACATGTACATGTTTGCAGTATGTACAAAATGTATGTCTGTGGTATTTTGATTAAAATTTCTTAAAATTGGTCTCATTTCAATGGTTGCTGTCCAATTGGAATCAAACTTGAATAGATGCATCTGTATACATCTTCCTGTCAAATTTCTATCTAAACATTCTTGCATAATTAATAGAGCATGTGCCTCTATATGTGACCCGCTCTGCAAAAATGAGTCTGATGTCGCATAATTTGAATTCAAGCTTTGGCCATTTTGAAATGGAAAAGTAAAAATTTGCTCAAAATTTGGATTTTTTGTTTTTGTTTTATTTTGGTTGTTTGATAGTTTTAGTTCCAATATCTTACACAGAAATGTAAATATTGTAAGAAAAAGAAAAAAATATATGAATCTTTGGTGCTTTTCTTGGTTAGTTACAGTGTATTTGTCATTTTTCAAAGCCTTTTTTCTGCATTGAGACACTTCTAGCTTTGCAAAAACTTGACAGAATGAAACAAGCACAACAATGCAAACAAATGTCCTAGAGAGGTCCGTGATATACCAAATGAAAGCTTATTTCATTCCCATTTTATTTATGTAGTTAACTCAAAATGTCAGTTTTGCCACAACAGACTCATTTTTGCGGAGCGGGTCACATATGCCAACAGGCAACTGCTGGGCAAAACATGCATCTTTTCACATGTTATTTGGCCCACATCATTGAACAGTATTGTCAATCCCTTGAAACCATTCAAAATTTCAAGAGGTATTTCAAAATCAAGCCGGCATTTCCTTGGCATGAAACAATTAGTGAGCATATTTTTGGTCCCCTGAAATACGGATGGGATGCCAGTCCATCACTCTTGCCGGTACCCATTTATACTCCTGGACGGAGAGAGGCAAGTGGAGGTGAAGTGGCTTGCCCAAGGACACAACATATGACCAGCAGCTGGATTTGAACCCCTGACCGTCCGATCAAACACTAGGCCACTCTCCACAGTGCCAATATTTGGTATAAATTAGTATTCAATTTTTCATTCCAAGTCATATGCTTTTGTCATATACATGTATTGCACTTCATACAGGTGACATTTTTTTTTAACTCCAGCAGAATGTCATGATAGCAAAATCAGGGTATTTCTCATCAGGGGAATTCCAGTTTTCTTTTCAAACACCTGGACATCCACTGGATGTGAAACTTGCTGAGGTTTCAACTTTCATTGTACAAGTTGGCACACATTCATGCACGAATGGCTTCTATAAATTTAAGCCGACATTTGAAGAAAAAAAGTAGGGATAAAATGAAAGCCGCAGCGCCGCAAACACTTTTGGGGCAAGCTCCATACAACAAATAGATTTGTTGATAGATTTGGATGATATGGTTGATAGATAGATTTGGATGAAGGAAGTGTAATATCTTGAAATGTGCAAATTTTAATGCAAAAAAACGGGGGAAAAAACAGACAAGACATGCCGAGTAAACCTAGGTCCTAGAGTTCATAAAATTCTTCCTATATGACAGCACTGCCCCATTTCCCCTGGCCGGGGCAATTTCATGGCACTGCTTAACAGTTAGCAGAAAAGTTGTGCTTACAGCAGGAAATTGACTGCTAACCCTAAGCACTATTTCATGGAATGGATGTGCTATAAGTTGGAGATTTCTGATGTTAAGTCACTGATTCAAGTAACTATTCCCCCTGGGTTCAAGCGTACTTTTGAGGTGCTTATACTGCTCACAATCTCAAGGGCGACAATCAGTTCTCAAAAGTGGGGGATGGGGGATGTACCTTGCTCAGGACTAATGCCAGCGCAAAGCCCTAACGACATGGGGTTTGGGGTGCATGCACGGTCTTCATGAAATAGAGGCTCTGTTAGCAGAAAATCATGTGCTTAATAGCGCCATGTAAATGGGCCCAGTCTAAATCTTAACCGGGCTAAGCCACGAGTACGTTCACCATCAGTCAGTGATAGTCAGTCAGTCAGTGTGGTACAAAGAGGATGTTTTAGTAAAATTAGCAAAAACTAACACATGACACCCATTTACAATGATCCGTTCTGCCAACAGCTGTGCACAATTCCATTTATTCCGGCAAATGACCTCATAGTGAAACTTTGACATTTCAATAAAATATTTTGTTTTGTTTTTGTACGTAGGGTACCAAGACAAACTGATATTCTTGTGTGTCTATTAATTAAGTTTTAAGTCACAAGTACACAGCCAAATTATTCAACATTGCAAAAAAACACATGATAGTGAAACTTTTAAAGTTGAAAGTTACATGACATACAATTATAGAAAGGTAAATTACATGTGCAACTTTTTAGACTAAGAGTCTGATATATATTTGTAAGTCATTACCGGTTTACACAAATCACTCAAAATCTTAGTTCACTTCGGTGTTGTACGCACTCAGACAAACCGATTTTTGTTTGTACCCATAAGTTAATTTTTTAATCACAATATCAGCCAGACTATTAAATAAGCCAAAAATATGGTAAAATAACAATTATAATGTAAGTTACATCTGTTACTCTGTAAACTAAGATTTTGAGTGTTTTTTTGTAAGTTACTGATTTCACAAAAGTCACCTTTTGTTCTTTTAATTAAACAATTGCACACATACACAGATAAAGTAGATTTACAGTTGAATTTTCTCACTCAACTATTTGAAATCTTGATCAATGTTAAACTCCATTTAATCCGCACATCCATGGAGTGAAAAAAACAGACAAAAAACTCTGTTGAGAAAAATATCTGGAAAAACCCCATGAATAGTACTGATTAACATGGTTGCCGTGCAAGGCTACAGGCTTTTACATGTACCAACTTGGGTTTGTTATCGGAGTTGTCCTTCTCCTAGGCAGATTGCCGTCCAAGGCTTACGAGTTCTACCCACCCGTGTTTGTTATCGGAGTTGTCCTTCTCCTAGGCAGATTGTCGTCCAAGGCTGACGAGTTCTACCAACCGTGTTTGTGATCGGAGTTGTTCTTCTCCTAGGCAGATTGCCATCCAAGGCTTACGAGTTCTACCCACCCGGGCACATTTGTTATCGGAGTTGTCCGTCTCCTAGGCAGATTGCCGTCCAAGGCTGACGAGTTCTACCAACCCGTGTTTGTTATCGGAGTTGTCCGTCTCCTAGGCAGATTGCCGTCAAAGGCTGACGAGTTCTACCAACCCGGGGCACATTTGTTTGATTTTACGTTCTTACAATGACAAAGTTACGAGAGCAGGAACTTGTATAACTGCAGCGCTTTCAACTGAACACTTACAAAAAAAAGTTGAAAAATTTCACCTTTTTTTTGTCGGATAACAATAAGTGGATTCACATGAGGAAAAAAAAGTGTATGCATGTAAATACCGCAAGTAAAATTAAGGGAATAAATGTGGGCTTGGTTGGGTTTAAACACTACATGTATGTTTAAGACATGTTGGAGTCTGGATGCTGATAATTACATGAACAAGAGAGCGCATTTACTGCACACGCTATTGTGCCAACATGGACGCGCAGCCACCCTATTTTCGGTGGAAAAATTACCGTGGAACATGGCACACTTGCAAAATTCCCAACTGCACTCAGTGTCCGAGCATGCGCGAGGTGTAATGTACACGTGCGCACACACGCAAAGAGTGCTATATTTAGAAAGAATTCTGAATTTCGAGTTTTTCCACCTAAACTATGGTGGCTGTGTCCATGTCAGCATGTGTGCGTACGTCGAGTGCGAAGTTAAGTTTTCTAAATGTAAATTTCTATAGGCAAGGTTTTGTGTTGTCTTGTGAACAGGGCTTTAAATAGTGTCTGATAATGTTCAACGGAGAGAACATAAATACTCCATAATGGTCCGAAACATCACTTTTCAGAATCCCCGCTATAGTTTCAGTGGGTTTATAGTTTGTGATGATGTTGTCGACTAGCGTTCCCCTTTCTTTTCCTTGCTCCACAGATCTACGAGTTGGCTGTCCTTGGATCAGAGGGTAATGGCCGTTATTGTAGAGCATTCTTTTAAAATTTGTTGATGTCCTATGTTTGCTAAAAAGATTGATATTGAAATCCCCCATTATATAAGAGATTTTGTTTTCCTCATTAATTTTTGAAAGAACATTTTCGGAAGATTGTATCAATCTGGGATACAACATCTCACTTTTCCTTATTGTTGAAGGAACATGAAGTACACCAACAACAATATTTCTACCAGTTGGCCGGATAATTTCAATGAAATGGACATCAGGTGGAGTTGGGGCCCCATCTACTGGTATTTTCAAATCATCCCTTCCTTTAAACTTGATGCCCTTTCGCACGTAAATACCAACACCACCACCTTTGCCCTCTCTGATATAACCAGTAAATATATAACCATCCCTAGTTTTGTAGTTTTGTTTAAAATTTGTTTCTGCAAATGCTATCCAATCAAAGGGGTAGTGAAGGTCATTTAACATTTTTTTTATTTCACCAAAATTGTATGAAGATCGTTTGCATTAAGGAAAAAGCCAGAAAATTTATTTTTATACCTTTTTTGGAAATTCTCTTGTTTAAAAGTTCGGATGTCTAAGGTTTCAGATATTTTAGGACATATTCTTCTGTATAAATTATCTAACAAACATTTACCATATATATATACTTTTGCCAAATGGCTAAAGAGAAGGCGGAAAAAATGACAACTATAAAAATAAACCAAACTCATCCCAAAGATAATAAGAAAAGCTGAAGGTAGATATTGCTTTTCCTCTGAAATGACAAAAGATCGTATGATGGCGGAAAGGAGCCACTAGGCAAAGCGGTCCAAAGCGACAAAGAACGTGGGAAGAAACTACCGGTGATATTGTATCTACTTCATCTTTGTTGTGGGTCGTGGCCTCCTGAAACAGAGAAATTTGAGTGCAAAAGAGAAAAGACAAGTTCAGTTTCGCATCAACTGAATTATCTTGCACACATAGGCCTACTGTGTATATGGTTTCTGTGCAAGTTCAAATATGGTATTGTAAAGGATGTATGCATTCCTGTATTCAGTGAAAAGAACTGGTAGGAAACATGGACATTTTGGTTAGCATGCTCTTCATCAGAAAGAACTGGATGTCGGATGTAGAGCACAAAATAGTAACTGTTCTAGTGCTCTTGTCTTAATACATTATTTGTTGTTTGTTTGTTTTTAAATAAAAATTGCTGTCAGTAACTCTTGGTGGTTGTTACAGATGTTACCGGTACTGCTATTTTAACTTCGTATTGTGTCATTTGATCCTGTCTGTGTAAATGTTTTCTTTTTGTAAAATTTGACACTATTAAACGTGGCTGCAAGTTCGAATTTGATAAACCGACAGTTGCAAATGGATTCATGTTGTTTTGTGGGATTTAATGGTGATCATGCTCGAACACTCAGTCTGGTATACGCAATTAATACCACCAATTAATGTGACAGTTTTTACCAATTTTGAGTAACTTTACATGCAAGTGAATAAAAACTTCAAGGTGTCATGTTTGGTTTGATGAAAGTATGTGAACGCTCTGATAAAAAAAAATAAAGTGAAACAATAACACATACACCCCCACTTACCGAGTCTGGGTCATTGTCTTTAACGCCATCCTCACTCTTACTTAATTCTGAATCGCTAACGTCAACTTTACAATCAAAGTTAAAAGTATCTGGAGAAAAAAAAATGCAATGATAACCATCCATACCATAATGCTTTTACATAATGTATGCATTCCACCTGTAAGTTTACATAACCTTTCTCAAACTCCCTGAGGGTGCGTTCAAGTAGCTTACCCAGATCGACTCGTGTGAAGGCAGACAGTTTAGCAACGACAGCGGGGCTAATCAAATGCTTAACCGCAGGCTAGGCCATCACAATCCTCACGTGATGTCCGAAGCCGTGGCCATAGCCTCTGGCAAAACGCCTGTTTCGGATTTGGTCTTAGTTTGAAATTTAGTGCTTTTCAGTTAATTGCAAAACTCAAAAAAGTTGGGCTAGAATTATAGCCCCAGCAGTCACTATGAACTCGTGATTACATTTATACTTCAAGCAAAGTTCCATTTATAAGTCCACTTGAGATTTCTGCTGTCCAGCTGTTGCTTGGAATGAACAATGCATGCGTGTGACGTATTTCCACCACTGACTCTGCTCCACGAGCAGGGTCTGTGGTGGCTGACCCGGGTGAGCCCCAAGAATGATGTCGGAGTTAATCGTACGGCACAGGGCTGACCCCTGTTGTCCCGTAGGAGCTAATCGAACCCACCCTTTCTGAAACACATTAGTTTTACTAAATGTATGACAGAAAAGAGCAAATAAGATATTTAAAAGGAATTTCTGAAAGAGTTAAAGCCATTATCAGTGTATAGAAGGAAACTTTCATATACCTTTCTTCCAATTTTCAGAATTTTAATAAAAAATTAGATTGACAACATCATCCCTTATTAAATCCCATAGGGCCTACTCCTAATAAAAAGAAATCCCATCTGAGTTTTGAAATATATAGATGCTGACAGTAGATACAGTCACATTTGTCTTTACTGTTAAATGATTACTTTTGAATTGTAAAAATGTACATACCATTACATTTATTTGGATCGCACCGATTCCTTAAGGGTTCCGGTGCAGGCTTTACAAGGTCATAATTGTCGTCGTAAATCTAAATGAAAGAGACGAAAATGTTAATTGAAAACTGAGTATATGTCAAGTTTCAGTTGCCATAGAGGAACGCAATCTTACAAATGTTGAGCCACTTTTCATTACAAAGGATAATGGCATAGTTCTTGATGGTTCGTCAGCCTTGTCACAAGTTAGCTGGTTTCAACTTGATTCACATCACAAAATGCACAACCATATCAAATATGTGCAATGTACTTTCATTGCTACTGTACATGTTTTTTTTCTGAGTTCCCCCAAATAGATTTGATTTTTCAAATGTTGCCACTTTTCTAGCAATTCAAAAGTGGATTGAACTAAAAAAAAAAAAAAAAACCTGGCATCCTTTTTAGTTCAGTTTCACATCAACTGAGTTATCTTGCACACATAGCGCGCTAGCAGTGCAGGCCACTGTCAACTGGTCGGATTCGACACAGTATGGCCACTGCTTGAAAAAATTTTCAAGGTCTTGAAAAATTGAGACCCAACTTGAAAACTTGAAAAAAAAAATGAAAAAGCAAGAAATCTTGAAAATTTTCAACTAAAAGTACAAAACCATATGTTTTGTAGAAACTTTGACAACTTTTTCCACTGAACACCCAGCTTTTTAGCGACTTTTATTTTTACTTTAATTGTAATTCTTTTAGCATTGGCGTCCTATACTTACGGTCAGACCCTGCAGTGTATGTAAGGAAAGCATGACACGCGCGCGGGAGAGGGCTTTGTGACCGTTTTAGCTGATTTTCGGCTAACTTTGACAGAATGTTTGTTAAAAAAAGAGTTTGACAGAAAATTTGACAGAATGGATTTTTTTGGCAGATTTCTGTCAGGATTCTGCAAAAATAGTATTTTGACACAAAATTAACAGCAAATTTGAAAAAAAAATGGCACATTTGTTGAAAAGAGCTTCAATCCTTTCAAAAAAAACCTTTGCATAATGGGACAGGTTGGTTAGTCTAGTAATTTTCATAGGCTTGAAAAATCTTGAAAAAATTTAGATGGCGATCTTGAAAAAGAAAAAAAAACCAGAGTGGCCACACTGATTCGACATCGTTAAAATGCCAAGAAAACACCGATGGAGAATGAACATTTTTGCAAGTTCATTTACAGAATTGATTTAGCTTGTCTGTGTATGTATTTTCTGTGTTCAAGAGTTCATTTTGAGATCGCACTACTCGTATTTGGAGTGATACATGCCGCGTGTTTCCCGAAATTTTTGACTGTAAAAACAGGTCTGTCGGCCCATGGTGGGCCGCTCGCCACACATGCACGCATCACACACCTTAGAGTTTTGGTCAGCTCCCCGCGTCTTGACTAGCGTTGTGCATATGGTGCGAACGACCTGAATTTTCCATTATTTTTTGAAATTATCGAACATAAATATATTGACAATAATTAAAGGTAGGTTTCGTTCACTTTTTGTTGCCATATTGTGTATAACTTTCGTAGTGCAATGGAAATAGTTCAGGCTAAAACTTCGCATATAATTGAATACCATTCATGCCATTCAATCTGCATAAAAAAAAATTGGCAAAAAAAAAAAAATTCCGACCGACCGACCCTATTTTTGAAAGGCATGTAATCAGAAGCAGAACAATTTTTTGCCTCATCAGATTAACTTTGCTTATCAACGGGCCATGCTTCACCTTCGTAACCACACGGCTGTATGGCGAATTATTTCTGATCTAAACCTGTATGAAAGAATCATCAACTATAAACGTTTTTAACCAACTTACCTCTTCCTCCTCTCGTAACTGAAAATTGAAGTACCAAAGAATAGGGTGCATTCTCACGGTTTTATATACTCTCAAACATGATGTCAGATGGTCACCTGATTTTTTGGTAGTTGGCACGAGATGGTACGTGGGCGTTGCATGGCAGAAACTCACACCCACCTCTCATTGTTATTGGTGCATTTCTCATGACGGAAAGTCCTGGTGTCTACTTCATTCACTTACCCAAATAGCTACTACATATGCATATTTATTCAGCCGACAGGCTCAAACAATGATTTAATCAACCAACGAGCGCCCTCTCGGGGCCTACCCATTATGCTACGTCATGAATCTTTTTTTCTAGCGACCGCATCGTGCATGTGGTGTACTGACGGGAGTTATCGAGACTTGACTCGTTATTCTTTGTTGCTCTGGAACCAATGTGTTTTATTACCACAACAGAGGGCGCTATAACAGTTCACAGTGATAATACACTACACTCCTCCCCTACTAAAAATGTGCTTGTTTGAAATCCCATACAACTGGGTTATACATGTACATTTAATTTCAATCTGGGTAGATTTTTACACAATGTCAGTTTTTGCCAATTTGTTAACATGGGTGCTTTTCTTTTGTTCAATTATCACACTCTTAATACAATGCAGTCTGGTTTACAATTTAACTGACTGAATTAGTTGCATTTTTCCAAATTTGTCACATTGAACTTAAAAAAAGAAAAATGTACATGTACTTGCATGTTGCTTTTACAGAACAAAACCTAATTAGTCAGCACAACTCCACTTGAATTATATAGTAAAATTGTCGATTTGACTTGCTTAGTTGCTTTACCTATGGTTTGAATGTTCACCCATGGAGTTTAATACAAAGAGATAAACTCAATTAAATATTTTTCTTAAATGTAAAGCATTTACATGGACTCAATCAGTCTATCAGGTTTTTTTTATCACTCTTTTTGGGTATCTACCTCCTGGAGTCTGTGTAGTCTGGAGCTTTGGAGATGACTGAACTGGAGGTGATTCTGGAATGCCCTGCACATTTGACTGATTTTCCTCTGACCCCTCTGAACTCCCTGAATCACTCTGAACCATCTCAGACGGTGAACTCGGTTTATGAGCACCTATCTCATGATCAATTCTTTTGGGAACAAGTTGCACTGGCTCAGGTGCCGTTTCCTTGGGTAATTGTGGTGATACTTGATCATCTACTTGTGAACCCTTTACATTTCCAGCTGCAAGTAAGTGATCGACATGACAATGACAAAGTTTTTCTCCCACTTTTACATGGTAAATCAAAGGTCCCAGCCTTTTTGCAACAACCCCCACTACGTATTTCTCCTTTCCACTGGGAAGTTTTTTACCATGACTCTGTCCGACTTCCCCAATTCCCTGAATATCCACTTTAGTAGTGTCGCTTTTAGATTTCGGGTTTTCTTTTTCCCGAATGCTAGTGTTTGCATCTGGCTTAAGCAAACTAAACCTAGTTCTTGGTGCATGTTTGAACAACAATTCGTAGGGAGAGTAGCCTGTCGAAGACTGAGGGGTTACTCGATATGACAATAAAAAGTTGTCAAGTCGATGTAATGGCACTCTTTGATTTTTCCCAAGCTTGTCATCCATCAAATACTTCTTCAGACTTTGTTTCACAATTTGTACACTCCTCTCCGCAGCACCATTTGAAGCTGGGTGATACGGGGGTACTAGTGTATGTTTGATTCAATTTTGCTCAGGAATACCACAAATTCTTCTGACCTAAATTGCGGTCCATTGTTGGACACCAATTCTTCAGCTAATTCAAAGTTGCAAACCAACCCCTCAATACTTCCACAGTCTTGGCACTGGTAGTCATCTTCATGACCTCTACATTTATCCACTTAGTATAACTATCAATCATCACAAAGTAATTATACCCTCAAGTTCACAGAAATCAACATGCACTCTCTCCCAGGTTTTCTTGCGTGTGACCATGGTACTAAGGAGATCTTACTTGGGTTATTTCTCATTGCACTGCATGCTGCACTATCCTGTGCCATTTTCTCAATTTGATGATCCAGTTTAGGGAACCAGAAATAGCTGCGTGCTACAGCCTTCATGCGAACAACACCTGTATGTTCCTGATGCAGTTCATTTATGAGTCTTTCTCTGTACTTTGGTGGAATTATGACTCTCAAACCCCACAATAGACAACCTTGGTCCACACTTAGTTCTTGTCTCCTTACAAAGTAATCTTTGTTCTTCCTCAATGTGTTTTGGCCAACCACGCTGTATATAGTCAAATACTCTGCTGAGTACTGGGTTTTTAAGAGTTTCTTCTCTTATTTCCCTGGCGGACACAGGTAAGTCATCTGTGTAGGTGAATTAGTTCACCGGTAGCTCTGTTGCGAGATTTATCTTACTCTCTACTGGGAATCTCCATAAAAGGAGTTATTTTTACATCTTACTTGCGAGCTGGAAACTCTATTATAAAGCTAGAGGGGCAAAAAGTAAAATTGTTGAGCAAAATCGTTGGAAATTTATAATTTTTGACTTGTTTGGCATGAAGCAGCTAGATTTGAACCCCTGACTGTCTGATCATGAGTCGCGAACCCTAGGCCACACTCCGCCATATATATCAATATCTTGTAAATTTGTATTCAATATTTCAAAAAACTTTTGTCATATGTACTTCATAGAGAACGATCACTGTGTTTTACCAGGAACCTAGAACTGAACAAGCAATATACATGATTTATGTTAATGTTGTTCCGCGGTACGCAGTAGAAATGAACAAGCAATGTACATGTACATGATTTATGTTAATGTACCGGTACAAATTAATGTCAAGTTTTCATGTTCGTACCATATTAAATTGATGATGGCAAATTTGGGCAATTTTTTTTTTGGGGGGGGGGGGGGGGGGGATGGGGGGCCCAAATGATTTCAATTCATCCATTGTCATGGGCTTATTTCTCATCAGGGGAAGTCCCGCTTGTTCCCACAAAATTCAATAGGATCCATTGAATTCAAGCTTTTTCACATTCTCCATGGGCAGATCAAGGGGCTACGGGACGGTTTACAAAAACAAACACCGGTACCCTGTCAACAAGCAACCAAATATGCCTGCTTTCTGTAAACTGCATGATATGGTGGTTGATTTTTTTTAATTTTATTTTTTTATGTTCATGTTTATGTATACACCTTCTTGCCAAATTTCTAACCAAATATTTCTGCATATGGACCATATGTGCCATATGATATCATCCCTACAGGCAACAGCTGCGCGAAACATTGAAGCATCTTTTACATACATTGTTATTTGCACCACATTTAACATTATGGTACATGTATGTCAACACTCCTGGTGTGCTGACATTTTCAATGAGTTACAGTGTTTTCAAAAAACAAATATGGGTACCCTGGCAACAAGCAAACAAATATGCCTATACTTTCAATAAAATGTTGTTTGTGACTTTGTCCAAGAAAGAACTTATGGGATTATTATGTCTGTCCATAATTGTTGTCCTAGCCCTACATGTACATACATGTGCATACATACATGTACATGTATGCAGTATGTACAAAATGTGTGTCTGTGGTATTTTGATTAAAATTTCTTAAAATTGGTCTCATTTCAATGGTTGCTGTCCAATTGGAATCAAACTTGAATAGATGCATCACAGGGACCTTCATATGATAACCATGTCAAAGGTCACATACGAAGTTCAAAGGTCACATACCAAGGTCAAAGGTCACATACCAAGTTCAAAGGTCATATGAGGTCAAGTTGTAAAATAGGCTGAAAATGTAAAATTGGTCTTGTTTCAAAAATTGAAGTTCAATTGGAACTTGGGTCATAGATGCAACATGACAACCTTCATAGGATAATGATGTCAAAGGTCATTCACCAAGGTCAAAGGTCACTCTTTAAAGATCATGATTGCAATAGCAGGCAAGACACGTGATTCAAGATAGTGAACCGACTTGTTTTAATGTTCCATATGTATACATCTTCCTGTCAAATTTCTATCTAAACATTCTTGCATAATTAATAGAGCATGTGTTATATATGCCAACAGGCAACTGCTGGGCAAAAACATGCATCTTTTCACATGTTATTTGGCCCACATCATTGAACAGTATTGTCAACACCTTGAAACCATTCAAAATTTCAAGAGGTATTTCAAAATCATGCCGGCATTTCCTTGGCATGAAACAAGTGAGAAATTTTTGGTCCCCTGAAATACGGATGGGATGCCAGTCCATCACTCATGCCGGTACCCATTTATACTCCTGGACGCCGGGGAGAGAGGCAAGTGGAGGTGAAGTGGCTTGCCAAAGGACACAACATATGACCAGCAGCTGGATTTGAACCCCTGACCATCCGATCAAACACTAGGCCACTCTCCACAGTGCCAATATTTGGTATAAATTAGTATTCAATTTTTCATTCCAAGTCATATGCTTTTGTCATATATTTTTTTGCACTTCATACATGGTGAATTTTTTTTTTTAACTCCAGCAGAATGTCATGATTGCAAAATCAGGGTATTTCTCAACAGGGGAATTCCAGTTTTCTTTTCAAACACCTGGACATCCACTGGATGTGAAACTTGCTGAGGTTTCAACTTTCATTGTACAAGTTGGCACACATTCATGCACAAATGGCTTATATAAATTTAACACACATTCTTTTGATAGGAATGCCACACACCATGTTTTTGTTTTGTTGACATATTGTTGAATGAAAATGGCCAAATATAAATTTAAAGGCTATTGCAGAAAAAGTTGAGGGGTCTGCCCCCCCCCCCCCAGCCCTTTTAGGGTTAAGGGGATCAAAGCGTCAGCCGACATTTGAAGAAAAAAAGTAGGGATAAAATGAAAGACGTAGCGCCGCAAACACTTTTGGGGCAAGCTCCATACAACAAACCGAAAAGTTTTTGGGGCCAAAGAGATAGATTTGGATGAAAGAAGTGTAATATCTTGAAATGTGCAAAATCTTACTGCAAAAAAACCGAAAAAACCCAGACAAGACATGCCAAGTAAACCTGGTCTTAGAGTTCATAAAATTCTTGCAGAATGGCTGTTCACTGGTATCAGTCAGTCCAGTACAAAGAGTATATTTTAGTAGAATTAGCAAAAACTAACACATGACACCAATTTACAATTATCTGGTCTGCCAACAGCTGCACAAAACCATTTATTCTTATGCAAATGACCTCATAGTGAAACTCTGGCATTTCAATAAAATATTGTGTTGTTTTTTTTTGTACGGACGGTACCAAGACAAACTGATATTCTTGTGTGTCTATTAATTAAGCTTTAAGTCACAAGTACATAGCCAAATTATTTAACATTGCAAAAAAAACACATGATGGTGAAACTTTTAAAGTTGAAAGTTACATGACATACAATTATAGAAAGGTAAATTACATGTGCAACTTTTTAGACTAAGAGTCTGATATACGTATTTGTAAGTCATTACCGGTTTACACAAATCGTTCAAAATCTTAGTTCACTTTGGTGTTGTACGCACTCAGACAAACTGATTTTTGTTTGTATCCATAAGTTAATTTTTTAATCACAATATCAGCCAGACTAATAAGCAAAAAATATGGTAAAATAACAATTATAATGTAAGTTACGTCTGTTACTCCGTAAACTAAGATTTTGAGTGTTTTTGTAAGTTACTGATTTTACAAAAATCACCTTTTGTTCTTTTAATTAAACAATTGCACACATACACAGATAAAGTAGGTAAACAGTTGAATTTTCTCACTCAACTATTTGAAATCTTGATCAATGTTAAACTCCATTTAATCCGCACATCCACGGAGTGAAAAAAACAGACAAAAAACTCTTTTGAGAAAAATATCTGGAAAAACCCCGTGAATAGTACTGATTAACATGGTTGCCGTGCAAGGCTAGCGGCTTTTACATGTACCAACTTGGGTTTGTTATCGGAGTTGTCCTTCTCCTAGGCAGATTGCTGTCCAAGGCTGACGAGTTCTACCAACCCGTGTTTGTTGTCGGAGTTGTCCTTCTCCTAGGCAGATTGCCGTCCAAGACTGACGAGTTCTACCAACTCGTGTTTGTTGTCGGAGTTGTCCTTCTCCTAGGCAGATTGCTGTCCAAGGCTGACGAGTTCTACCAACCCGTGTTTGTTATCGGAGTTGTCCTTCTCCTAGGCAGATTGCCGTACAAGGCAGACGAGTTCTACCAACCCGTGTTTGTTATCGGAGTTGTCCTTCTCCTAGGCAGATTGCCGTCCAAGGCTGACGAGTTCTACCAACCCGTGTTTGTTATCAGAGTTGTCCTTCTCCTAGGCAGATTGCCGTCCAAGGCTGACGAGTTCTACCAACCCGTGTTTGTTATCGGAGTTGTCCTTCTCCTAGGCAGATTGCCGTCAAAGGCTGACGAGTTCTACCAACCCGTGTTTGTTATCAGAGTTGTCCTTCTCCTAGGCAGATTGCCGTCCAAGGCTGACGAGTTCTACCAACCCGTGTTTGTTATCGGAGTTGTCCTTCTCCTAGGCAGATTGCCGTCCAAGGCTGACAAGTTCTACCAACTCGTGTTTTTTATCGGAGTTGTCCTTCTCCTAGGCAGAGTGCCGTCCAAGGCTGACGAGTTCTACCAACCCCGTTTGTTATCGGAGTTGTCCTTCTCCTAGGCAGATTACCGTACAAGGCTGACGAGTTCTACCAACTCGTGTTTGTTATCGGAGTTGTCCTTCTCCTAGGCAGATTGCCGTACAAGGCTGACAAGTTCTACCAACTCGTGTTTGTTATCGGAGTTGTCCTTCTCCTAGGCAGATTGCCGTACAAGGCTGACGAGTTCTACCAACTCGTGTTTGTTATCGGAGTTGTCCTTCTCCTAGGCAGATTGCCGTACAAGGCTGACGAGTTCTACCAACTCGTGTTTGTTATCGGAGTTGTCCTTCTCCTAGGCAGATTGCCGTACAAGGCTGACGAGTTCTACCAACTCGTGTTTGTTATCGGAGTTGTCCTCTCCTAGGCAGATTGCCGTACAAGGCTGACGAGTTCTATCAACCCGTGTTTGATATCGGAGTTGTCCTTCTCCTAGGCAGATTGCCGTACAAGGCTGACGAGTTTCTACCAACTCGTGTTTGTTATCGGAGTTGTCCTTCTCCTGGGCAGATTGCCGTACAAGGCTGACGAGTTCTACCAACCCGTGTTTGTTATCGGAGTTGTCCTTCTCCTAGGCAGATTGCCGTACAAGGCTGACGAGTTCTACCAACTCGTGTTTGTTATCGGAGTTGTCCTCCTCCTAGGCAGATGCCGTCCAAGGCTGACGAGTTCTACCAACTCGTGTTTGTTATCAGAGTTGTCCTTCTCCTAGGCAGAGTGCCGTCCAAGGCTGACGAGTTCTACCAACCCGGAGTACATTTTCTTGTTAAAATACATTTGTACAAAAAAATTGTACATATGTACAATTACAAAGTTACAAGAGCAGAAACTGTATAACTAGAATGCGGCCCAAATTTTGGCCTCATTTTTTTTGTTTGAACTTCCATTCTTTTTTAAAAAGTTTAATTTTTTTTTCCTTCTTTTTCAGAGAGTAATATTTTATTAACTAGAATGCGGCCCAAATTTTGGCCTCATTTTTTGTTTGAACTTCCATTCTTTTTTAAAAAGTTTAATTTTTTTTCCTTCTTTTTCAGAGAGTAATATTTTATATACACGTAAGTAGGTGATAATTGCCTTGTTTGATATGGCTCTGAATTATTTTTCTAAAATTAAGAGGAAGGTACATGTACGTGTGCCTCTGAAAACAGCGTGAATATTGGATAATGGTCCGAAATTTTACTCTCCAAAATCCCTGCTGTAATTTCAGTAGCTTCACATTTTACATTAGTGATAAAGTTGTCGATTAGGGTTGCACTTTTGTCAGTTACACGAGTTGGTCTATTGATCAGAGGGTAATGGTCATTATTGAAGAGAGTTTTTACAAAATTGGTCGTTCTCTCCTCTTTGAGGAACAAATTGATATTATAATCCCCCATTATAACAGAGTTTTTGTTTTCCCTATTAATTGACGTGAGAACATTTTGGAAAGATGCTACAAATTTACGATTTAACTTATTTGTGTGGGTAATTTTTGGAGGAATGTAAACAACACCGACAATGATATTTTTACCAGTTGGTCTGCGAATTTCAATGAAAAGGGAATCACATGGGGTTGTGCACCCATCTACTGGTATTGTCATATCATCTCGCTTTACATAATCGATGTCATTACGCACATACAGACCAACACCACACGCCTTTTTTCTCTGGCTCTCGATTACGGCTAAGAAATGTATAACCATTCCTCCTTATACGTTTGGGAATTTCATTTCCTTTAAGCCATGTCTCTACTATTCCCATAACATGCCATTCTTTCTGCAGATTTTCTAAATAATTACCTATCTTACCATAGTTTTTGTTAATGTAATTATTTGCGTTGATGCAAAACACTGATAACAGATTTCCGTGTCTTTTGTTTGAATATCTTTGTGTAAACGTTTGGCTGTCTAGGAAAACAGATCTAGGACATAGTTTTTTATACAAATTATCAGAATCAAATATACCATCAAATGTTTTTTCATTTCTTGGGTCATTCAAAGCTACTTTATTTTTTCTTGACTTTCCTCTGTTGATGGCTCCTTTTTGTCGTCGTCGTTGGTTGTTGCCCCCTGAAACAGATAAATTTGAGTGCAAAAGAAAAATACAAGTTCAACTTCACATCAACTTTAGCTGGCACAAATACTGTGTTTGTGTACAAGGTCAAATATGGTATTGTAAAGGATGTACATATGTATTTCTCTATTCAGTGAAAAGAACTGCATAGCAAACAAAGGACATTTTGGTCAGCATGCTCTTCGTCAGAATGAACTTACATGTAGTGTCACATTTAGAACACAGAGTGTTTGTAACTGTTTTTGATCCTGTCTGTATAAAACATGTTCTTTTTGTAAAATTTGACTCACTTTAGCCATTGGCTACAAGTTCAATTTTTACCAAATTTACCACCCGATTTCACCAAACTCTTCGTAACTTACGATGCATCGCAGCGCTGCGACGCGTCGTAACTCTACGATGCGTCGCAGCTGCTACGCGTCCTGCGATCCATTTCACTAAACACGTCGTAAGTGTGCACGTCGTTGGTGTATTTATAGCACAACTCGGTGACTGTTTTATGTCTTTAGTCAGCGTACAGTAAATAGTCGTCTGATATTCAACAAAGAGTCGTCGGATCTCAGCTCGAAATTTGTTAAAACGTAAAACAAAATGGCGGCCGTGCGATGCAATTTGAAGAAAAACAAGCTCTCATTGGACTGTATAGTTACTTTGAAATTTCAACTCTAATATTCCGGTCTAATTCATAATTATTCAATGAATTTTCTATTTACAACTTTACACACATTGCCTCTCTATTATAATCTCGTTAATGTAGTGTTTGTGGCATAAAACTGGCTTAGAAATGACTCTTCGTATTTTGCGATGACCACTAGACACATCGTAACTTGCGACGTGTTTTAAGCCGTTGTCAAGGAACTTACGACGCGTTCAACACATCGCAATTTTCGTGAAATGGAAGATACGACGTGTCCCGAGTTGCGACGTGTTACACGTCGTAACTCAAGTTGCGACGCGTCGCAGCGCTTCGTGAAATCGGGTGCAGGGCTGTTTAACAGCAACTTTTTTGTGACGTGACATGTAACATTTTTCAGCCTGCCGCTAGAGGGCGCTCTAACATTTTATGACGTCACTGTTAATTTATTTTGGGGAAACCAACAGAGTGACAGTTACAAATGGATTCACGTTGTATTGTGGATTTTCTGGGGATCATGCTTAAACCCATTCAGTCAATCATATACAATAATACCACCCCAAACCCATCGTAGTAACTGTAAACTTCCATAAAATCAGCTGTGGCAGTTTTTACATTTTTCTGAGGTGTTACATGCAAGTGAATGAAAACTGTCAGTTGTTACGTGTGGTGTGATGAAAATAGATGACAACTGAGATTATACCTGTATGTAAAGTGAAACAACAAAAATTCAGTGTTACTTACCGAATCTGTGTCGGAGACGGTAACATTGTCGGTTTGTGTCTCAACTGCATCATGCTTTCTACTGGATTCTGACTGTGTAATATCGAAGTTATCGAGATTCTCATCAGTCGTTTCTGTAACAAAGAATGCAGTGATAGCCATCAATACCACGGTGCTTCAACATATATGCACCCCACCTGTAAGTTTGCACAATCTTTCCCAAGTCCTTTATTAATGAGAGCTTTAAAAGTGCTTGAAACTCTACATGTTATATGACAAGGAGAAGCAAATCCAATATAAAAAAGCAATATTATCTGAAAGAGAAATACGTTATCAGAATATAGAAGGACATGCAGCTTCCAGACTTTTCATCCAATTTTCAGACTTTAAAAAAAAATTAAATAGACAACATCATCTCTTATTAAATCCCATACCCCTAAATAAAAGAAATCCATCTGAGTTTTGAAATATATCCATGCTGACAAAAAAGTACAGTGAGTCCATTATATAAATTTGGGGTCCTAAAGTGTGACATTTTGGTGTCCCTGTTACACCTGACCTGTGCAATTTGACATGGAAATATCATTGAAATTGACTTCAAAGTATTTCCATTTGTTCGCAGGTTCTTTGCATTACATAATAACTCTTGGAGGTAGTTAGCATTAAAGGTATAGTCCATCATTTGTCATTTGTGCATTATGTTTGTTTGAAGCAACAAAAGTGCTGAAAATCTAAAGAAGGATGCTTAACAACTAACCCGATGAGGTTTTAGTTCAGTGAATGCTGTAGGCCCTATATTCCGAGAAAATAATATTCTAGGAGCTTGATTTCAAATCAAAAGTTGCGGAGTCGTGTTTTGAATTGGGCCTGAATTCAGTGTCCGAGACACATTCTCACTGAACCGATTGCA